>NC_056743.1:1246282964-1246309637 GCF_019279795.1 Protopterus annectens
AGTCCAATTTGTAATGGGAAACAAAAGTGTGAGGAGTGGCCCAAGTGGCGCTGCACAAATAGTGTCTAAAGGCAGTCTAGCTTGAAAAGCTGTAGAAGCAGCTAAACTCCTAGTTGAATGTGCTTTAGGTTTTGAGCACAGCTGTTTTCCCCTGATCGATAAATTTCAGTGATGACCGAAGAAAGCCATCTGGACAAAGTCACTTTAGAAACAGGAAGGCCTTTTATTATCCGCATAGGAAACAAAAAGTTGATCAGATTTTCTAAATTTTTTGTTCTGTCCAAATAATATCTAAGCTGACGGTGGACGTCAAGATAATGTAGCTTTTGTTCAGCTCTATCTGAATAGTTAGGAAAAAATACAGGAGATCAATAGATTGATTCAGATTGTTTTTCGAAGCGACCTTAGGTAAAAAGGATGGATTAGTTCTCAAAGATACTCTGTCTTTGTGAAAAATCAAATAGGGGGGTCGAACCGAAAGAGCATGAAGTTCAGACACCCTCCTGGCAGAAGTAATGGCCACTAGGAATAAAGTTTTCCAAGAAAGATATTTCAGGGAACAAGAAACAGCTGGCTCGAAGGGGGGAAGAATCAAGGATGTCAGCACTAAATTTAAATCCCACTGAGGAGGAGGATTCCTGATTGGAGGCTTTAGTAGGAAAATTCCTTTCAAAAAGGCCCTGCAGAGCCTATGGGACATAATATTATGATCTGCTATCCCGACATGAAAATTAGAAATAGCAGCCAACTGAACTCTGACTGTGGAAGAAGAGGAGCCTGCATGGAAAATCTCTGCTAAGAAGTCCAGAACTGCCTGAACAGGGCAGTAAAAGGATCAATATTTTGGGCCTTAGCCCAATAAGAGAAACGCTTCCATTTGCTTGTGTAAATCCTCCTGGTAGAGGATTTTAGTGAAGTTACTATGATATCTCTAACTGGGTTAGAGATCAAAGGAAGCCTGGCTAAGGAAGGAAGTGGAGCAACCATGCTGTGAGGTTGAGAGAAGGGATTGTCCGGTGCAGCTGACCGGATTGGTGAATCAGTAGATCTGGCACTGGGTCCAGATGCCACGGCTGCACCAAAAGGTGATGATGGAGGAATGGGGACCAAACCTGACCAGGCCAGTAAGGGGCTATGAGAATCAATTTGGCACGCAAATCGGTAGCTTTCTGGAGCACCTGAGGGACCAGAGGAAAAGGAGGGAAGGCATAAAGAAGTCCCTGGGGCCAATCCTGGGACAGAGCGTCTCTGGGGATGGCCTGATAGAGGGAAGAGGCTGAAGAAGTCTGGACATTTGCTGTTTTGGGGAGTAGCAAAAGATCGCAACATGGACGCACCCCATTCCAGAAAAATCTCTTCCGCTATGGATTGCCCGCGAGTTCACTCGTGGGGCATGAGAATAGCTCTGCTCAATCTGTCCCTTATAATGTTGGTTTTCCCAGGGAAATGCGTGGCTACCAGAAACCGATGAGAGGAGATCGCCCATTGCCATAGTCTGAGCGCTTCTCGACACAAGGGTAGGACTTGGTTCCGCCCCTGTTTGTTGATATACCAAACTACAGACATGTTGTCTGTGTGGACTGCAATTGTCCCTACGGGAAGAAAGTCGTTGAGGGCTTGCAACGTTAAAAGCACTGCTCTCATCTCCAGGACATTTATGTGCAGATGGTACTCGAACGGTTGCCACGTCCCATGAACCATCCTGCCCTGGTAATGACCCCCCCACCCGATCAGGGAGGCATCCGTGGTGACAGTGGCTATCGGGGATGGAGGTACAAAGCACCTGCCTTGGTGAACCGGAGACGATGTGATCCACCAAGCAAGATGTTCTTTGCATGTTTGTGTCACCAGAATCTGGTGACGCATTGGGAGTTGCTGGTATGACCACTGTGTGAACAGCATCCACTGAAGGAGGCGCATGTAGAATCGAGCCAGGGGAAGAAGAGTGATGGCCGCAGCCATAAGACCTAAAACCTTTAGAACCATTCTGGCCTGTACCTTCTTGCTGGCCAGAATGATCCTGACATGAGTCTGAATGTCTGAAACTCTTTGTTCTGTAAGGGTAGCTGACATCCTAACAGTGTTTAAGTTTGGCCTATGAAGGTAATAGACTGGCAGGGCGATAAGGATGACTTTTCGTAGTTGACTGAGATGCCCAAATGAGAACAAAGGTCTATTGTGTAATCCCTGGCTTGTATAAGCTGATGCCTGGTGGTGGCTGACAGGAGCCAGTCGCCGAGATACGGAAACACCTGGAATCCTTGACGTCTCAGGTGAGCCGTGACCACTGCCATGCATTTGGTGAACACTCTGGGGCTGTAGTGAGACCAAAGGGCAGGGCTCTGAACTGGAAATGACTGGACCCCAGCCGAAGCGGAGAAATCTCCTGGAGCGCCTGAATTTTGATGTGATAGTACGATCCTGAAGATCTATTGAGCACATCCAGTTGTCCTTCTGTAAGAAGGGTAGAATTGACTGAAGAGTGACCATTCGAATCTTGTCTTCCTGACAGACTTGTTGAGTCTGCTGAGATCCAATATTGGTCTCCAGTCTCCCGTCTTTTGGGGACCAAAAGAACCTTGAGTAGATTCCGGCTCTGAATGGTCTATTGTAACTGGCTGAATGGCTCTTTTGCAGTAGTTTTACGATCTCTAACTCTGCAATGTCCCTTAGACCGGGTGGTACATCTGGAAGGAACTTGAGGGAAGGGACTTTCCTCGAAAGGAATTATGTAACCCTTGGATATGATCGACTGTACCCATCTGTCTTGAGTGAGGGAATGCCAGGCTTCTGGGTACAGTGATAATCTTCCCCGACTGCCTCCAAGGAGGGACAGCCGGGCAACACCTCAGGGATGCTGAAAGGGCTTCTCAGGAAGAGACTCCCTGTTGCCCTGATTCTTCGGACCCCTCTGCCTCTAGAGCGGCGCCTGTTGTTGTTACCCCTCTGCCTCTAGGGTAAACTGACCACGTGAATCCGCGTGACTCCTTGAGATTTACGGAACCATTATCTTCCCACCCTTCTGTCCTTTGGGATAAGGCCTAGAAGGGGTGGAAAACGGACTCCAACAGCAGAAAGAGTCTTGCCGTCCTGCTCACACCTGGTCAAGGTTTCCTTCACCTGAGGGCCAAACAAAGCTGACCCATCAAAGGGAGAATTTGTGAAGGACGCCTTAAAGGGATCCAAAATCACATAGCCGCATCCAGGCTTGGTGTCTAAGAGCCACACCTGTGTGCTCATGCTCTACTCGCTCCATCAGCAGCATAAGATATTAGCCGCATGGAGGAGTTAGCAATGGAATTGAGGGTTCCTAGCTGCGAAGCAATCTTTTCTTGGGCCCCTGCAGCTGTAGGATCCTGAACTACTTCTCCCAGCTCCTTCAGGATATCTCTCTGGAGTCTGGTGAAGTGACAAAGATAATTCAGCGAACGATAGCAAAGGTCGCTGAGGAAAACATCCGCTGCCGCATCTATCCATGGTCCTAGAGTCCTTATTAGGAGGATGGACGGGCACGGAAGGATCTGCAAGTTCCTTTTGGTGGCCGCAGCCACCACCATGGCATCAGCGGGGACACCCTTGGTAAGGAATTGTTTGTCACTGGGGCAGTTATAAATTTAGAAGGCCTCCTAGGGACTGGCTCTACAGAGTCAGGAGCTGTCCACGCCTCGTGCTATAACCTGCATAAGGGGGTCGAAGGCGGAGACACCCAGGAGGTGGAGGGCCGAGATCCAAACGCCTCTAGGTATACTGACTCATCCTCAGAGGGATTGTTGGTGGGCCAGTTTCCCCTCTGTTTCAGAAGTTCTAGGATGTCTGAGAAGGAGACATCCTCAGAGGGGATCTAGGGATCCCTCTGACTCATCAAAGTCAGTATCCGGCGACAGACTCAGGAGTCTACATGCTTCCTTCTACAAGTCCTTCTTCCTAGGAGGATCTCCCAAACATCAGGAGAATCCACGGAAGAGGGGGAAATTCCCAATGGGGAAACCTGAGGCGGAGGATCTCTGGGTCCAGTAGCAAGAGAAGTGGCAGAGATGTCAACAGGTACAATAGAGGGAGGAGCTACGGAAGAGACTGCTGACTGATACCAGTGGCCGGAACAGTCTTCATCACCTCGAATGCCCCCCTCCCAGGCAGGACCGAGAGACCCCGCTCCAAGAGCTAGGAACCCAGGGGCCACCGAAGGGAAGTCTCCGAGGCAGATGTCGGAGCCGAGCTCACCAAGGCCGAGGCTCCAAGGGGAAGAGCGGGCTCGGACAAGGGTCCGATGCCACTCACCCCCTCGGAGGAGACCATGGAAGCTCGACCACCGAATCCCTCTAAGGAAGAGGAGATAAGAGTAGGGGCTGAAGGAACAGAAGGGGTATCCGCCTCCAGCCGTAGCAGTAACCATGCCCGAAGACTCCAACTCCAAGCTCTGGGGTAGAGTTGAAGGAGGAACTGTAACGGGGTGTGGACCAACAGTCGTCTGCTGAGACGGACTGTGTAGCATTTGGGCCAGTACCTGTGACTTGAGCAATCTACTGACCACTCTCTCTAGGTCATGGTCTGACAACCTGGATGACCTTGAAGATCGGCTCCGATAGAAGAGGGGAGGCCGGAGCCGAAAGTATCGGCTCCAAGGAAGGAGACCTCGACCTCTTCCTGGAATGGGTCATCGGAGCCGATATTACTGATCCTGTCGGCACCGATTTCTCGGAGCCGGCAGAACGCCTCGATGTATCGGCCCCAGCCGGAGCCGATACAGCCACCAAAGTAACGGTGTCAGAGCCGATCGGAGCCGACACCGATGCCTGTGCCACATGGGTGTCGGAGCCGATCGGGGCCGACACCGATGCCCGTACACGGGTGTCGGAGCCGGTCGGAACCGACACCACAGTGGTCAAAGCAGATTCGCACCGATAGCCATCGGCGAAAGCTTAGTGGATCCAGAATCGGCTCCAGCCGGAGCGATCTCGACTCTACGAGTCGGAGCCGAGGCCACAGGCTTAGAAACAGAAGCCTGGGTCTTGGCAGATTTAGTTGATTTTGTGGGCCGACTTAGCCGGAGAGCCCTCCGCTTAAGAAGACCCCTGAGAATCAACTTATTCCTTCTCTCCTGCAGGACTCTCTGGCTGAAGGAGTGACAAATAGCACAGGAGTCCTGCAGGTGAAGAGGGCCTAAACAGTACAGGCAAGAAGTGTGACCGTCTGTCAGAGACATCTTCTGACAGCACGAGTCACACTTCTTAAAACCTGAAACCCTCTCTTTAGACATGGTGCCTAACAAAACACACACACACCAGTCCAATTAAATTAAACTAATACCAAAAAGGTATTGAGTAAAAAATACCAACACACACACCCTAACAGGGGGGGGGGATGGGATAGGGTTTGATTAACTGACTAAAAAAAAATTAAGAGAGACAGGGATTTCTGTCAGAAAAAGTTAAATTTAAAGTTAAACTATCAAAACAAATAGTTTTTAACTAAAAGGGGCTTAAATGTCACAAATGTGAATTACTTACCAGGAGCTGGTAAAGAGAAGACCTCCCAAGCGAAGCGGCAAACGAGATCTGGGTACTTCCTGCCTTGCATCATGGGATATGGGGCTGCCTCGAGCTGGTAAAAGGAGTTCTCGAGCTAAAGCAAGTGCCGAGTCGGAGCCGAGGGATCGGCTCCGAACCCATCAAGCAAGAATGAAGGCGAGATTGACAACTTAACATTCTGTTGTTCTATCTACTTCCTAAGTTTGTAGGAGCAATATTTAAAAAGTATCCCTGTGTTTCAGCCTTTCTCCCCAAATATATATGGTTTTGTCTAAATTTCTTGCTCTAAGAGGTTGACAGGTATGGGAAGGGGTCTAAAACTACATATAAATTAGTCATGGCAATAGGCAGTTACAGTACGGGCTATTGTGGCTAGGCTACTAATGTGCCTCTGGATCAATGGCCTACTGTTAACCCCTTGACTGTATTAATCTAAATGTGCACACTTCTTTCATTTTGGCATCACCACATGTTAGCAAACCAGTATCCTAGACCAGATCCATGAATGTTATTCACAAACCTATTAACCACTTCTGTAGATCTGCTACATGATGGCATCACATAACACAGTGTTCTGTAGTTCAGAGAAGTGACAACACCTAAAAACATATCCTGGTGCAGTACTGTCCTCTTGGAAGACTTAGCATGACATAAATGAGCAACATCATTATGTAAAACCTGCCAGCACACTTCTGGATTACCTAAATTATACAAGCACACCCTGGCCCGTGAATGAGAAACAGTCTACTCACACAAAATACATTGCCTTAACAGCTAGACTGCAGATCTCATGCCAGTGACAGAACAGTGTTCCCACTCATTATGTCACCTCTGGTGATCGCTCTCATTGCTATGACTGCAGATCTCATGCCAGTGACAGAACAGTGTTCCCACTCATTGTCACCTCTGGTGATCGCTCTCATTGCTCTGCACTGATAAGCCATACAGTGTTTCCCCTCATTACTTCACTGATGATGATGCTGTCATTGCTCTGCACTGATAACCCCTAGACTGCTACACTCCATACCCAAATGCATGTAGTGAAAACAAGGATGTGTTGTCTCAGTCCAAGGATAGGACTGCCATAACCTTGTCAAATGTCCACAACAGTATGCACAAGGTATGACCTGTGTGACACACACACACTTCAAAATCCTGAATCTCAAAATCTTTAAATTCAAAATACTGAAACCAAAATTTCTAAAGCTCAAAATACTGAAAACACAGAGGATACCAGCACTTATTATATTCCAACACAAGTGCATACTGAAACAAATAAAACACAAACCATGTTACTCTTCTCCAAGTGTAAGCAGGGGGGCCAAACCCCCCCTGCACCTCCATAACCCCCTGCTACTTAAATATATCAACTCCAAGATTGCACTTTAGTGTAATGAAGTGCAATCTCGGAGTTGATATATTTAAGAAGCAGGGGGTGTGGGGGGAGCAGCCCCCCACATGGGGGGTGCAGGGGGGAGCAGCCCCCCTGCATATACTTGCAGAAGAGTAATATGTTTCTGTATGTAGTTCTGCTGCAGTATAGTTGTGTTGCTGTTCTGTATTTTTTTTTTTGATATTTTGAGGTTCATAGGTAGGTACTAGGCTATCGGCCCAAGGGTCTACGTAAGCCTACACAACAAGGTTCCCTGGCTTACGCCACCTAAGAAAGTTATTTTCCTGCGCCACTGTTGAGCAGAGTTACAGAAGTGATCCCTGGGTGTATTTCCTATTTCCCATCCACTCATCAAGCTTTTTCTTGAAGAGTGCTAATGAAGAACTTTGCTTGACATAGATGGGTAGCCTGTTCTAGAGTATGGGAAGTCTCTGGGACAGAAATCTTTTCCTCCAGCATGTCCTGTTTATTGTGGTGACAAGGTTTAGGTCCCTAGACCATGTAGCTCGGAGGGATTGGGATTTCTTTAGGTGTAGCATGTCCAACAGCTCTGGGTTTGACATAGCTTTATATGTTAGGCACAGATCACCTTGGAGAGTTTCAGTATTTTGAGTTTTCAGTATTTTGAGCTTTAGAGATTTTGGTCTCAGTATTTTGAACTTAGAGATTTTGAGATAAAAAGATTTTTAAGTGGACCCATATTTATATATATAAATATATATGTGTGTGTGTGTGTGCATAGACACACACACATATCACACCCCCCACACATACATACGTGTACACAGCCAGCCACATACACATGTATACATGCACATATAAAAAGATATATGTATGTGTGTATATATATATATATATATATATATATATATATATATTTAAAATGGATTCACTTGAGAATCTCAAAAAACTGAAATACCGAATTTCAGTTTTCTGAAATTCTAAGCCCAAAAGCTTTAAATCGCAAAACACCAAAAGCGCAAAATCTGAAATCGATAACCTACACTACAAATACACCACACATATGCACAATCTCCCCCCACAATCAAACATACAATCCTACAATACAGACATGCAGGGGGCAAGCCCCCTTGCACCCCCCCACTTATATGTACTAACTCTGAGATCGCACAATCGCACACACAAAGGTAACTCAGACCCACTCATTTCACAGCCCCTTGCACACACACATCACTGCCAAAACACACACTAACATACACTACAGCCCGTAACCTACACACTCATACAGACTTACCTGAAGTTACACCTATCCATTCACACACCTTCGGGATTTTGAATTTCGCACTTCTGGTGTTTCGCAATTTAAACCTTTCGGGCTTAGAATTCCAGAAAACTGAAATTCGGTATTTCAGTTTTTCGAGATTCTCAAGTGAATCCATATATAGATTTTATATATATATATATATATATATATATATATATATATATATATATATATATATGGTTTACTATCATAATTTTGAAAGTTAAAATAAAAAGTGTACTTACTGGCGAAGTGTTTCGCCAAAAGTACACATTACCAAACGTCCCTAATGTTGGAAAATAGCTGTTAATGCCGAAAATGTCGATCATGATATTTTCGGCACTTAACAGCAATTCCACCCTTTCCTTAACTCCCTAACTAACCTAAAATTCCGTTTATGCAGGGGGCAAGCCCCCTTGCACCCCCCACACCCCCTAACTTAATATTCCAACTCCGAGATCGCACTTCAGTGCGGAAAGGGATGTATTTCCCTAACCGCACTGTACCACGATCCCTTTACATGAGCGAACATTATATTTGCGAATGCACAGTCCATTCGCAAACATGACGTTCGCTCATGAAACCTGCACACATATGAAGTATTCGAACATCTGTTGTTGAAATACTTCTTAGCCACGCAATTGCACGGCGATATTTCATAGTAAACCTATATATCTATATCTATATATATATATATATATATATATATATATATATATATATATATATATACACACACAGAGATGGATCTAGGACATTTGCTCGACTGAGCAAATGTCCGAATCCATAAAAAATGGACACACTTTAACGAAAGTGCTTTTATCGAAAAAGCGCTTTTGTTTAACCATGTTACAAAAAAAAAATATAAAACACTACATTTACATTTTAGCGGGGGGGCTTTGCTCCCCTGCACCCCCCATACCCTCCCTACTTTAATATTCTCCCTCCGAGACCGCACTACAGTGGGGAAAAGGGAAATTTGCCTTTCCCACACAGTAGTACAGCCTCGGCAACAGTCATACTTATGTGAAAGTGCTTCTTAGGTGAAAAGCATGTTCGCGCAAGTATGCCCGGCCGTTTGGATTTCGGTCTTTTGCTCAGTCGAGCAAACGTCCTAGATCTATCTATATATATATATATATATATATATATATATATATATGTATATATATATATATATATATATATATATCTATATATATACATATACGCGCGCACACACATATTTATACATACACACACACACACACACACTTCTCTTGCTCCTCTCCTCTCTCTGTATATAGACAGACAGATGCACATGTGGTAAAAGCCATTACATTTCCTGTGATTTCATGACATTTCAGTTCTAACTGAAGGTATACCTCTCAACCTTATAGCATAGAGAGAAGAGCCTTGAAAGAAACATTTCATTGGCTAAACTAGTTACTAAATGACTGGAAAATGAATATTTACTCAACCATAAACTTGTTACAGAACAAAAATCATGTCTATTTTAGTCCTTTGTAAGAACTGTTTACAATTAAAAAATGAGTTCACTCAACAAAACAAATAATGTTTCCAACTGTCTAATCAATAAAAACGGGTCTGCTGACATGGACACGAACTTAGCCACTACCTCTGTTACCAGCTTGGTATATATGGGCATCCTGAAGCAATGTAGAACTTGCCTCATGTTTACTGACAGCCAGTTAATTATCAAACTGATATGGTATGTGAGAAATATATTTACAAAATGTCACCAGAGGCAAAGCTCTCACATAAAAACACTACTAATATCAATATGCACCCATTACATACAATTCAAAGCAGACATATAGACCCACATATGCTGAGGCACTTAAATATAACCTGCCTAAACCCCGAAGACCTCCCAGACAAAGTGCATATAACAAACCACCTCAGCAACCCTGAACATACTCTTTCAAAACAACAGCCACATTAACACATGCAGCCGCATCTCATGGAGCCTCTACTTCTAAGCCCATAAGGCAAGCCACCACATAATCCAACATTCTAGTCATTGAAGACTCCATCATAAGACACACTGATGTCCCTCTCATCAGGGCAAGAAAGGAGAAAGTCACATTCAGTTGCTTATCAGGGGCCAGGATCTGTCACATTACGCATGCACTCGGGTCATTGAACCACAAGTACCAGTATGACTCAGTTGTAGTCCATGATACATGGGTGTAAATGACTTGAGACATATCTCCCTAGACTATATGAAAGCAGACATCATGGAGCTCTTGGAATACATGTCCCAGGCTGGTATGAGAAAAGATGACTAACTGTTATAATTGGATTAGTTTCAGGTGTCATTCTAAGGTGCAAGATTTGTCAGCATGGTAGGAGATGGTCAACAGACCACATTGCTTTGCCAGGGATGGTCTGTACCTCTTCCCTCTAAGCTTTTGAATATTAGCTAAAATATTGTCTTCCCCCATAGTGCCTTTTTTAGGCAATGCAAAACTGAAAGTACTTCTGAAATAGCAAATCAAAACCAAGAAAATCTAAAGGTCTTACAGTTCAATGCTATGAGTCTAAGCAAAAACCTCACCTCTTAGAAGCTCTCTTTGCCCTAAAGAATGCTTTGTGTAAATGACTTGAGACATATCACCCTAGACTATATGAAAACAGACATCATGGAGCTCTTGGAATATACATGTCCCAGGCTGGTATGAGAAAAGATGACCAACTGTTATACTTTGATTAGTTTCAGGTGTCATTCTAAGGGGATGCAACATTTCTCAGCATGGTAGGAGATGGTCAACAGACCACATTGCTTTGCCAGGGATGGTCTGTACCTCTCCCCTCTAAGGTTTTGAATATTAGCTAAAATATTGTCTTCCCCCATAGTGCCTTTTTTAGGCAAAGCAAAACTAAAAGTACTTCTGAAATAGCAAATCAAAACCAAGAAAATCTAAAGGTCTTACAGTTCAATGCTATGAGTCTAAGCAAAAACCTCACCTCTTAGAAGCTCTCTTTGCCCTAAAGAATGCTGATGTCTGTGTGGTCACTGAGATATGGTTTAAAGCCACAGGTAGAGACCAGTTACTACACAGACAGGGACTAAAGATGGAGGGGTCTTGAGTTACATAATAAATATACCTCAAGGCTGGTCAAACAGGATGATGCACTTGAGCCTCTCCACATTCAAATCACCACAGGTAAAATCCCTTACCATTTCCCTGTAATCCCCCCTCTATGACCAAGGAAACCCATAACATGCATTTAAGCTTACTGAAAATACTCACCATCCAACCCAATGCCATATTCATGGGTGACTTTAATTACACCAGTATTAACTGGGAATCGTATATGACACCAAATGTACAGGCACATAAACTCTTAGATTTTGTAAAGACAAACTCCCTGGACCAGACTACCCCTCCATGGGTCACAACACCCATGAAGCATACTTAACCAAACTGAAAACAACCCCAATTTTACCAAACACACTGGTTATGGGGGAATTAAATTATTGCACTTGCACTATCAGCCAGGAACCTACTCTACCCAAACTCGCTAGAGCAAAACTTCCTTGATTTTGTGAATTCAAATGCCCTGGAGCAAATTATCCATGCCCGGAAAGAGGAACAAACATTCTAGATTTGTGCACTACCAACAAGTCAAACAGGTGCACTGCTGCAATCGCTGGACCCTCGGTAGTTAAAACCGACCATGAATCGGTCACCTTTGAACTGGCACAAACACCAGAACTCACAACGGGTGAAATCAGACTAAAAAACTTCACCAAGGCAAACTATACCCTCCTAGGTGAAGGTATACATGCATTCCAAGCCCCACCCCAAGCTGAAAGTGATAAATGCACCAAAGCTTGCACTTGAACCCTGTACAGCCACTTGAATAAGTGAATATACTTGGCTGTACCAGAAAAAAATCAAAGCCAGAGCCCCAAGTAAAATCAAACTGCCATGGTGGACTTCCGGCATCAACAAACTCTACAATAATGTCAAAATGCCGATGTCCAAGAAAACAAAGAAAAGGCCCCAACAATGCAAAAGCACCCTCCGCAGCCTTAACAGGCAAATAAGACAACTTCTCAGATCGTCCAAGAGCTCCTTTGAGAGAAAGCTAGCAAGTACTGCCAAGGATAGCCATAAGGCTTTTTACAGCTATGTACGTAACCTAAAGGATAAGGCCTAAGCGTGTGCAGAACTGGAGGCCAATGGTATCACAATCACTGACACCACAGAGATAGCGAACCTGCTAGTGGATAGGTTTAGTGAAAATTTCACTCTCTTATCCCCTCCTAACTTACAACAGCCCCCCCCCCCCCAACTCCCCCACCTTACATATCTGAAGAGCAGGTCTTCAAAGCCCTGTCCAAGGCAAAGAACATGGCCTCTGTGGGACCATATGCCAGCCATTAACAAACTTTACAATAAGAGGAGAAAGCTATTACATGATAGAACAAAATCCATAAAAGGGAAGTCACCCCTGATCATTATTAGTAAAAAAATACGAGCACTCATAAAATCAACTAAGGCCAATTTTGAGAGAAAAATTGCCATGGATTCAAAGGACAATCATAAGGCCTTTTTCAGCTATGTTAGGAACCTGGGTGGAAACTCCCAGATATGCTCAGAACTAGTCCAAAATGATACAAAAATCACTAAACCCACAGACATTGCCAACATACTGGCAGACAGGTTCAGTGCAAACTTCACCCCCCTCTCCCCTAAAGGAGAGATAACTATCCCAGCTGAGTGTAGCCTCCCGGACATCTCAAATGCAGGTGAAAGCTGCTCTCTCTAAAGCTAAAACACAGCATCAATGGGACGGATGGTGTCCCCGGCTGTGTGCTACGAGCTAAATGAGGAATTAAACCCACACATAAGGCAGCTGTTTAATCTCAGCCTTACCACAGGATACGTGCCCAAGGAGTGGCATCGGCAACTGTGGTCCCACTCCACAAAGGCGGCGCCTCTGGACCCTGGTAATTACCGCCCCATAAGCTTAACAAGTCTAGTCTGCAAAGCTATGGAGAGGATCATAATGGAGCTCATAAACAAAGATATAGGGACTTGCAGACATTGGACCCGACCCAGTTTGGCTTTGTCAAGGGAAGATCATGCCTTTTGAACTTGGTGACTTCTTGAAACAGTCACCAAGGCCATTGATGAGGAAAGGCAGTCCATACAGCCTACCTTGACCTTGCAAAGGCTTTCGACACAATACCCCACTCGGGTATTGTAGAAAAACTTACCAGCTTAAATGTAAACCCATATGTCACAAGATGGGTTGCAAACTGGCTTAAGGACAGAACCCACAGGGTTAGAGCTGCTGGTGCTGTGTCAGACTCCAAGCCGGTCACAAGTGGTGTCCCACAGGGTCGGTCCTTGGCCCCTATTGTTTGGCATCTACTTCTCAGAAGTACAGGCCAACATGGGAGGACTTTGGCTGACAAAGTTTGCAGGCGACTGCAAACTGGCCATAGTGGAAAGTGCATCGGACACGGATATCCTTCAGAAGGGACTCATGGAAACAGATAGCTGGTGCCAGAGCCATGGCCTGAAGTTAAACGCCAAAAATGTATAGTCATACCCTTCGGGAAAAACAAGGTAACCCCAAGCTACCATATAGATGGCAATCCACTAAGCACAGAAGAGGTTATCAGGGACCTGGGGACCCAGGTTGACAGTGGCCTTTCTTTTGACACTCACGTTGCTAAAGTGGTTAGAAAGACCTTCTACATTGCCCACCTGATCATGAAGGGATTCACATCCAGATCTAGTGAGGTCATTGTTCCCCTGTACTCTTCACTTACCAGACCAATGATCGAGTACAATGCCCCATTCGGGATGTATCTCACCCGACATCTGCAGCAATTGGAGAGACCCCAAAAGTTCCTCACCAAAAGGATAAAGGGACTCCAAAATCTGTCATATGCTGCCAGATTGAAGAAACTCCAGCTCTATTCAGTCGCATACCATCTGCTCAGAGGTGACATGTGCCTGACATACAAGGCCATGTCCAACCCGGAATTAATGGACATGCTCCACCTCAAAAAATCCAAATCCACCAAAACCACTAGAGCAAGCGACTTAAACCTTAGCACGGATATAAATAGGACGTGCTGGAGGGATAGATTTATCACTCAGAGACTCCCTATGCTGTGGAATAAAATCCCGGTCCATGTGAGGCAGAGCACCTCGCTGACTCTGTTCAAGAGAAATCTAGACCTGTGGATGGGAAGATCGTAGGTTTACCCCGGGAATCAAATCTGTGTCACTGCTGGACAGAGGCACAACAAACTAATGGGCACAGTATTTTTTCATATAAGGGGTGGCGTAAGCCACAAAAATTTGGGCTAGGCTTATAAATGCCTTAGGGCAGATAGCCTAGTATAAACCTATGAACCTATTCCAAGCTGTCATCTAAACAAGCTAAAACATGAACTAGCATCACCACTAAGTACTCTTTTCAATCATAGAATAAAAACAGGATTTATTCCTACAGAATGGAGAACAGCTACAGTTATTCCTCTCCAAAAAAGTACCCTAACAAGCCTAGGGAATTAAATATCCATCAGCCTGACCAGCCTCATCTGTAAGGCCATGGAATGTAGCATTATGAACCTCATAAATAGACATAGGTGACTTCCAAACTATGGACTCTACCCAATTTGGCTTCATGAAGGACAGATCCTGCCTATTAAATCTGGTGGATTTCTTTGAAAGTGTGACCAAGGCCATTGATGAGGGCAGATTTGTACATACAGCATACCTCGATTTGGCAAAGGCTTTCAACACAATCCCACATTCAGGCATTACCGATAAATTTAGCAAACTCAATGTAAACCCCTTTGTTGTAAGATGGGTTGCCAACTGGCTCACAAACCAGACACACGCTATCAAAGTGTGTGACTCTAGCAGGCCTCTTCTACCAGTAGGGTGCCACAGGGGTCAGTGCTGGGACCCCTACTGTTTGGGATATACTTCTCGGCAGTTCAGGTCAAAACAAAGAGGTTGTGGCTGACAAAGTTTGCAGATGACTGCAAAATAGGTGCAATCACTGAATCCCTAAATGATGTCAGTAAACTCCATGATGGTCTCACACAGACCAACAACTGGTGTATTAGTCACTGTCTCAAACTGAATGCAAAGAAATGCATCATCATTCCCTTTGGCACAAACAATGTCCCTTCACACTATCAAATCAAAATGTCCCTTCACACTATCAAATCAATAACAATACCCTAAGTACCCATGAAGTGGTAAGGGATCTGGGATCACAAGTTGACTGTGACCTTAACTTCGACCACCACTTGCATAACATTGTAAGGAAAACTTTCCATGTAGCTCACTTGATTAGTAAAGGCATCACCTTGAGAGCAAAAGAAGTTATAACTCCCCCCTGTACTCGGCACTTATCCAGCCCATAATTGAGTATAATGCCCCATTCGATATGTACCTTACTAAGCATTTACAGCAGTTTGAGTGACCTCCAAGGTTTCTAAAAAAGAGAAGATCAAGGGCCTCCACCATGTGCCTTACAAGGACCAACTAAAATCCCTATCATTATACTCCGTATCATATAGACTTCTTAGTGGAGAATTATGCCTAGCCTATAGAGCAACCCAGGACCCAAACCTAATGAACTTACTGCATATCCATAAATCAAATAGGTGTAGGGCTACCTGTTCCAGGGACTTAAATATGGCCTGCAACTTAAATAGGACATGCTGGAGGGACAGATTTATCTCCCAGTGACTGCCATGTTTTTGGAACAGGCTACCAATTCATGTGAAACAGAGCACCTCTATGACTCTGCTCAAGAGGAACCTGGATGAATGGATGGGGCACCATAAATTTTTTGCAGGGATAGCATCCACAACTCTCCTGGACATGGATAGTCATCACTAAATGCAATCTTGGGTATTGACTAGTACCTGTACTGTATTACATTGGGTTTAAACAGCTAGGTTAAAAATGACCTCCGGGTCAATAGCCCAGTAATCTCTTATGATCTCCTATGATTACACCGACCAGGGGCACAAACACAACGGATCTTGTCCTGACTAATATGGGAGACTGCTGCAAATCACTTACTGTAATGTCCTCTGTGGAAAGGTCAGACCACAAAATGGTCTCCTTTGAAGTAAAAATAAAACCCAGAACCCTAGCTAATCCTAGAATGTTCAGGCACTACTCTAAGGCTCTTAGGCCCATACATGCTATTACCTGATAATGTGACATTTCAAGCCCTCACAGCCCGAGAACTCTGCAGCCTCTGGACAACTGTTCACAGAAACTTTATACAAGTATGCTAATAGCTGCATAGAGGAAGCTGTACCCACCAGGAATAAGTACAGAAGTAACTAAAGGAAAAAAAAAAAAGCCACTGTGGTGGAATCACAACACCGGGATGCTCTATAACAGAAGGAAGAAAATCATGGCAAAAATTAAGAGGTGTACCACCCAGCAGGATAAAAGCAGTCTCAAATTAAACAAACTATTCAGTGTAAAAATAATCCCAAACCAATGAACTACCTGATTTTAAAATTTGAATTGCATATGCAATGAGCATTGATTTTAAGTCATATGACTATCTTATGTTGTTATTTTTCTTTTTTCGCTGTTAATATCAGATTTTAAGTCTTCAGTTTGCTATGCTTACCTGTATATAAGACTAAGTATCATAATTGCACTCTCATTGTATACAATGTCACCACCTGCTACTACTGTAAGAACAGTCTTCTAGAAGCATTGTTATATAAGATTATTGATCTTGTCTCCCACTTGAAAAATTAATTCTGTTTTAGTCTTTTTACTGTTATGAATGTCTGTTACTATTTTTTTTCTTTATTGTATTATACAATTTTCTTTCTACTAACACAATAGTCTACTAACAATGGGGCTTTTCTGCCCGGCCCGCAGCTGAAAAAGGGTTTTATGCCCAGTCGGACTCTCCCGGTAAACAAATGTAAAATAAAAATAAAATAAATACATAAACAATGTCGTCTATCAAAGCCAAATTTGAGGTAAACTTGGCCTCCCAGACCAAAGGACAACCACAAGACATACTGTAGCGATATCTGTAACCTGAAAGACAATACACAAATGTGTGCAGAGCTCATTGTTAATGCAGCCACTTATACTGTCAGAAGGTATAAAAAAAAGCTAATGGCAGACAAATTCATCTCTAATTTTGGCCCTCTCTTCTTTTCAGTTTCCTTCTAAAAAACTGTCATCAAATATAACCACTCTGCTATCACTAAGAACAGGTCTTCGTCTGCTGTAAGGCCACGAACAATGCATTGATGGGCCCAGGCATGAAACATGATCTATCAGGCCCTCCGGATTGCTATTTAAACTGTAGCCACCAAATAGGCTTCGTACCTATTGAATGGTGAACAGCAATAGTCAGCCCTCTGTCCAAAGGTGGGCCATCTACAGACCCTGGAAACTATAGCCCCATAATCTCACTAGTCTCATATGCAAATCCATGGAAGAAATTATCATGGAAATGATCAATAATGACACAGGAAGCCTCCAGACACTAGACCTAATGCAGGTGGGTTTCGTCAAGTGCAGTTCTTGCTTACTGTTTTGGTGACAAAACAATGGATGAGGGCAAAATGTTTCACACTGCCTACCTTGACCTGGCCAAGGCATTTGACACAATACCCCACTCAAGCATTGGTTGACAAACTCAAGAGTTTAGGTGTAAACCTCTATGTTATCTGTTGGATACCCAGCTGGATCACAAGAAGACTGTTTTTAAACACCTACATGCATGTGTGTGTATGTGTATTTGCAAATGTATATATAAATATGTGTCTATTTTACATAATATACACATGCATAAACACACACACACATTGTCTGCCTGGGATGACATGATTAACGGACCTCAGTGCTTTGCCAGAGATGGCCTGCATCTGTCACCCCTGGGCTTCTGGATACTGGCCAAAGCTCTTGCCACCCATATATTGCCTTTTTTAGGCGGTGTTCCAAAGACCAAATTACCACTGTAACAGCTACAAACAAATGCAATCTGAGGGTCATGTTGCTCAATGCTAGAAGTCTGAATCTCAAAATGCACTCGCTCGAGGCACTCCTTAAAATGGAGAACATCGACATTTGTGCTGTAACATAGACATGGTTCAAGGCAGCAGAAAGCACCCCTGCACTACCATCCTATAACTCATTCCAGACCTTTCGGCCCCAGAACTTAGACCGAAGCTTCAAAGGCGGTGGTGTTTCCATATTCATAAAGGATGCGCACACCTCCAGACTGGTAGTCCAACATAACGCATCTGAGATACTTCAGGTGCAGTTAACATTGGGTAAGACAGTGATTCAGGTCATAGCCTGCTATAGGCCCCCAACCATGTCCCAAGACTTGCACTCCATGTTCCTAAGCACTCTGGAGAATATTAGGGTCCAACCTAACACTCTGTTACCAGGCAACTTCAACTACACCTCCATTAACTGGGTGAAGTACTCGTGTACCAATACACTTGCCCAACGTTTCCTGGAATTCATTAATTCCAATGCCCTAGACCAGCTCGTTTTACCCACACTAGAGATAGCAACATCCTTGACCTGGTCATTACTAACATGGGCGACTGTTACTCTACACCAGTAGTCAGCTCCTCCCTGTTTACATCCGACCACAAACTATTCACCTTGGTAATCCACATCCCTCCCACCCCCTCAGCAAAGGTAACCACCATGAAAAACTTCTCCAAAGCTAAATTGGGGATCCTAAAAACAGAGGTGGCTAACTTCACGGCACCCATGCAAATGGAGAATAGCTGCGTAACTGCAGAATCATACACCAATAAATACACTGTATGAACATGTACACAAATACATGGATCTTGCCATACCCAATAGAACCAAGACACCCTCCTCCAAAAAAAAAAAGGAAGTCAATCTGGTGGTCCCCTGCCATAAACAAACTCTACAACAGAAGGAGGAAACTGATGCAGAATAAGGTGAAGTCCCAAGACTGGAAAAACTACCTTATCTGCCTCAACAAAAAGTTGAGATCCCTCATCAAATCCTCTAAAGTTAGGTATGAAAACAGAATTGCAACAGATAGTAAAGACAACCACAAGGCCTTCTATACTTATGTAAAGAATTTCCACGGCCATACCCAGATTTGCTCCGAGCTACTGCACAATGGTACCTCCTATACTGAGCCAACAGATATTGCCAGTATACTGGCCAACCGATTCAGTGCCAAATTACCCTCTCCCCCCAAAGGACCAATCACAATACCAGTAGATTGCCAGGCACCCTGTATTACTGCTGCACAGGTTAAAACAGCACTGTCCAAGGCCAAGAATACAGCTTCTATGGGACCTGACAATAGCCCTGGTTGTGTTCTACATGAACTACAGATTAAACTGGCACCTCACCTGTGTACCCTGTTCAATCACAGCCTCACCTCAGGCTTTGTCCCAGCCGAATGGCATACTGCTACAGTCAACCCTCTCCACAAAGGAGGAGCTACTACAGACCTAGGGAACTATTGCCCCATCCTCATGGACCTAATAAACAAGGAGACAGCTTTTGTGATCTTACCTCACCAGTGTTGATGTGAAATGATGAAAAGAAGACTGAGTATGTATATTCACAATTTATGGAATTTGCTACTCTTGCATATTAACCAGAGTACTATCCCAGCAATCTTTTAAAACCAGTGTGGATGACTGGATAGGTGATTGCAGTTGTCACTTAGGCTATGTGGAGAAAATATGCTTAAATGAAAAATTGCAGGCATCCCCCACATAATGTGGCTGATCCTCTTAATGGTCCCCCTGGCTGTGTAGGCCTTAGTAGGAAAATAGGTACCTATGAACCAAAAGTCTGACTTGGCTCTATATTTTCCTTTTACTTTACTTCATGTGAACTGTGTATTAATGCCTTTCTGGACTGTGGTTCCTTGTAAATTGTATACATTTATATTCCTTTTGATTTAATTGCAGCATTCAGTCTTCTTGGGTAGGAGTCTATCAGCATGGCACATCTTGACTTTTTTTATTTATTTGTCCACTCCTCCTCTCAAAAGCACTCCAAATCTGTCAGATTGCGAGGGCATCTCTTGTGCACAGCCCTCTTCAGGTCACCACACAGATTTTCTATTGGATTTAGGTGTTGGCTCTGGCTGGGTTATTCCAAAACTTTATAATTTTCTTCTGGTGAAGCCATTCTTTTGTTGATTTGGATGTATGCTTGGGGTCTCCTCTTCAGCTTTCTAGCAGATGCCTTACAGTTTTGGTCCAAAAGTGAGTGGTATTTGGAACTGTTCATAATTTTCTCCTCCTTGACTAAAGCCCCAGTTCAGCTGAAGAAAAGCAACTGCAAAGCATGATACTGCCACCATCATGCTTCACCGTGGGGATGGTGTTCTTTTTTGTGATGTGAAGTGTTGTTTCTGCATCAAACATACCCTTTGGAATTGTGGCCAAAGAGTTCAACTTTGGTTTCATCAGACCATAACACATTTTTCCACATGATTTTTGAACTCTTCATGTATTATTTTGCAATTTTTAGCCAGGCCTGGATGTTTTTCTGTAAGAAAAGGCTTCTGTCTTGCAAACCTACCCCATAGACCATACATATGGTGAATACGGGAGATTGTTGTCACATGTAGTACACAACCAGTACCTGCCAGAAGTTCTTGCAGCTCCTTAAGTGTTGCTGTATGTCTCTTGGCAGCCTCCCTGACAACTTTTTGTCTTGTCTTTTCATCAACTTTGGAGGGACGTCCAGTTCTTTGCAATGTCACCGTCATATTTTCTCCACTTTTTGATGACTGCCTTCACTGTGTTCTATGGTATATCCAATCCTGTGGAAATTTTCTGAACCCTTCTCCTGACTGATGCCTTTCAACAATGAGATCCCATTGATGCTTTATAATCTCTCTGTGAACCATGGCTTTTGCTGAAGCAGGCAACTGAGTAAATGTCAGGAAAATCCTACTAGGATAACAGAACTTTATTTGGGATTAATCAGAGTCTCTTTAATTGATGGCAGCTGTATACCTAAAGAAGACTGAATGCTGTAATTAAAGCAAAAGATGCTTCAACAAAGTATTAGTTTATGGGTGTGCACACTTATGCAACCAACTTATTGTATGTTTTTTATTTTTTTATTTTTTCCCTAACAGATTTGTTTGTTTTTCCATTGAATTGTACAGGTTATCGGTCACATTAAAGGTAGGAAAAGTTTTGAACTGATCTATTGTGGTCTCATTTTTTTATATCCCAAAAACCTAGCATTTTAACAGGGTGTTCCTGGAGGACTGGTTTCAGCCCAGTAATTAGTAGTTTATTGGCCATTTTGGGCTAATTTCTATCTCTTTCATTTCCCTGCTATAAAACCTACATTTGCGCGGTTTTGCACACCGGGCATCGCCGGTTAGCTAGGATAAAAGTATTCCCGGCTCCACAAAGTGTACTCTTCAATTTTTCCTTTGGAACTAGACAAACTTTCAACTTAAGCACTCAAATCATTCACTTCTCATCCCTGCACTTGCCTCATAGCAAGCACTAATAAACCTTAGCACTAGACCCCCCCCCCCCTATACTGTAGAGAAGAACAAGACGCTGTATTCAACCTTACCAGCCAATCAGTAAAACAGTTCACTGTACCTATCCGGGCATTTGCAAAGGTCAGTTTCAGGTTTACTCTCCAGTCCAACTGGTGAATCTGGGCATTTTGAGGCAATGTTACAATTGCCTCATGTACACAGACAACCCTCTCCTTCTACCAAACACTAATACATGCAAGAGATGCAATTAAACAGCCAAACTGGAGGCTAAGCTCTCTCAACCCAAGACTGGACCAGGCAGTCAAGAGGAGAAGGGAATTACTTGCATTACACCACCAGTCTCACATAGACCTATGAAACCAGCACTGGCAAAAAACGCACGTAAATACACAAACATACTCAGAGGCTCTAAATAAAAATCTGCAAAAGCAACGGAGACCTTCAAAGCAGACATCCAAGCAACCTCCACCCCCCAACACAAACCATGAAACACGTACTTCACAAAACCAGTGTGCCACACAATCACAGCCCTTAAGGCAAAATAACATACCCAACACACTAGTAATAGGTGACTCTATAGTCAGGCACACTGACATCCCACTCACTAGGCTGAACAAGCAGAAGATTACTGTTAGCTGCCTGTCAGGTGCCAGGATCTGCCACATAACACAAGCACTCAGGTCACTCCAGAACAAGTACAAATATGACTCTGTCATTGTCCATGTTGGTGTGAATGATCTGAGCCGTACCTCCCTGGACTACATGAAAAGACATGGAGGAGCTCTCTGATCACATAGCCCAGGCTGGTATGACCCTGACACTGAGTAGCATCCTGCCCTCACCAAAAATGATACCACGGTATAGAGAAAAAATTATCAATTTCAACAATTGGCTAAGTTTCTGGTGTCATTCAAAGGGGATCCAGTGTCTGTCAGCCTGGGATGACATGCTCGACAAGCCACGCTGCTTTGCTAGAGATGGCTTGCACCTGTCACCCTTAGGCTTTCGAATACTGGCCAAGGCTCTTGCCACCCCCATAGTGCCTTTTTTAGGCAAGGCTCAAAAGACGAACTCACCGCCGTAAATAGCACAAGTAACAAAAAAGTGAGGGTAATTCTGCTCAATGCCGGAAGTCTAAACCTCAAAATGCATGCACTCGAGGCACTCCTCAGTATGGAGAAAATCAATGTATGTACAGTAACATAAACCTGGTTTAAGGCTCCAGAGAGCACCCCAGCACTACCAGACTACAACGCATACCATACATTTTGGCCACAAAACTTAGACCGAAATCCAAAGGCGGGGGAGTATCCATATTCATCAAGGATACCCACACCTCCAGGTTAGTGGCACAGCACAATGCTTCAGAGATCATCCATGTGCAACTCACAGTGGGCAAAACTGCAGTTCAAGTTATAGCTTGCTACAGATCACCCACCATGTCCCAGGACCCCCACTCTGCATTCCTGGAAACAGTGGGAAACATAAAGGTCCTACCAAACACCCTGATATTGGGTGATTTCTATTATCCAAACATTAACTGGGAGAACTACTCAAGTACAAACTCTCTGACCCAACATTTCCTAGAATTTATAAACTCAAATGCCCTGGATCAACTGGTTAACACCCCCGCCAGAGGTGACAACATATCGGACCTGGTCATCACCAACATGGGCGACCAGTGTTCCACATTGGAGGTCAACCCCTCGCTGGTTAGATCTGACCATAAACTAATCACTGTGGATATCCACATTCTGCCACCACCCCTGGTCAAAGAAACCACCATAAAAAACTTTTCAAAAGCAAACTTCACGTTACTTAAGACCGAGGTGGGAAGTTTCAAAGCCCACATGCTAAAGGATAACACTGTCCAAGCTGCAAAATCCTTTACTAATGCACTCTACGGGCACCTACAAGAATGCATGGATCGTGCTATCCCAAACAAAACCAAGACTCAGTCCTCCAAGAAAAGGAAACCAGTCTGGTGGACCCCTGCCATAAACAAGCTATACAATAGAAGGAGGAAACTCGTACAGAAAAGAGTAAAATCCCAAGAAGGGAAGACATCCCTAATCAGTATCAGCAAGAAACTAAGTTCCCTCATAAAAATCATCCAAGGCTAGATTCGAAAGAAAAATTGCCATGGACTCCAAAGATAACCACAAGGCATTCCTTAGCTATGTCAAGAATCTAAGTGGCAATGCTGAGATCTGCTCGGAGTTAGTGCAGAATGGCACAAAATGCACTGAACCCACCGATATAGCCAACATCCTGGCAGACAGGTTTAGTGCAAACTTCACCCCCAAAAGGGCCCATAACTATACAAGAAGAATGTAGTGCCCCTGAAATCACAGACACTCAAGTTAAAACAGCCCTCTCCAAAGCCAAAAACACAGCATCAATGGGACTGGACGGTGTCCCAGGCTGCGTCCTACACAAGCTCAAAGATGAACTAACCCCTCATCTAAACACACTGTTTAAACTCAGCCTCTCCACAGGCTATGTGCCCACAGAGTGGCACACAGCAACGGTTATTCCGCTCCACAAAGGTGGAGCCATAACGGACCCCGGGAACTATCGCCCTATAAGCCTGACTAGCTTGGTCTGCAAAGCTATGGAGCGCATCATCATGGATCTCATTAACAGAGACATTGGAAACCTCCAAACACTGGACCCAACCCATTTCGACTTTAAGGGCAGATCATGCCTCCTAACCCTGGTGGGCTTCCTTGAGACAGTTACCAAGGCTATAGACGAGTGAAAGGTGGTACACACAGCCTACCTAGACCTCACAAAGGCCTCCGACACCATTCCCCACTCAGGTATTATAGACAAGTTCACCAGCCTGAACATAAACCCCTACTTCACGAGATGGGTTGCCAATTTGGCTCATGGACAGAACCCACATGGTAAGAGTTGCAGGAGCTAGGTCTGACTCTAAACCGGTTACAAGTGGCATTCCCCAGGGCTTAGACTTAGGACCCCCTCCTGTTCGGCATATACTTTTCAGAGATACAGGCAAGCACAGGAGGACTATGGCTCACCAAGTTCTCAAACGACTGCAAACTAGGGGCTATAATTGACTCTCCGGCTGACACAGACATTCTCCAAAAGGGTCTCACTGAGACGGATACCTGGTTTCAAAACCATGGTCTCATGCTAAATGCCAAAAAGTGCATAGTCATCCCCTTTGGAAAAAACAAAGTACCCACAAACTACCACATAGGTGGTAGCCCCCTAAATACGGAAGACATAATAAGGGATATGGGGACCCAAGTAGATAGTAACCTCTCCTTTGATAATCACATTGCCAAAGTGGTTAGAAAATCCTTCTATGTGGCACACCTAATCACAAAAGGGTTTGCATCCAGATCAAAAGAGGTCATTGGGCCCCTCTATGCATCACTCATCAGACTCATCATAGAGTACAATGCCCCATTTGGGATGTACCTTACAAGACACCTGCAACAACTGGAAAGACCACAGAAGTTCCTCACCAAGAGGATCACTGGCCTCAAGCAGATGCCCTATGCAGCGCAACTGAAGAAACTCCAGCTGTACTCGGTTGCATACCGCCTACTCAGAGGTGATCTTTGCCTGACATACAAGGCCATGTCCAGCCCAGAATTGATGGACATGCTCCACCTAAAAAATAACATATCCCCTCGAGCCACATGCTCCAGGGATCTAAACCTCACCACAACAATAAATAGGACGTGCTGGAGGGATAGATTCCTGTCTCAGAGACTTCCCATGCTCTGGAACAACATTCCAGTCTACATTAGGCAGAGCTCCTTGTTAACCCTCTTCAAGAGAAACTTTGATGAGTGGATGGGAAACAGAACTTTTACCCCAGGGATCACTTCAATGGTTCTGCTGGACAGAGACACAGGGAACTAATCTAAGGGGGCGACGAAAGCCAACACATTCCGGCTAGGCTTATAAATATCTTCAGGCAGATAGCCTAGTACCTACCTATGAACCTAAGAAGATATGCAAACAAATATAAAGGAAAAGTACAAAATAAGCAACTTATTGATGATCCAAAAATGTTTTATACAGAATTGAGAAACAAGACAAAAGGAATTGAAACACCAAAAAAAAAAAAAAACAGAAGCATATACATTTTGTAGAAATATCTATGAAGATCCTGTGGAACATAACAAAGAAGCTGAATGGACAGAAAAAGTAAAAGAAAGAATAAGAAGTTAAAATGTACAGAATATGAAATGTGATGAATCAATGGCCAGAGAAATTGAAACACAGTTAAGAAAAAAACAACAGGGTGGAGCAAGCTATTATGAGCAAGAGATGCGTACAATATTAATTTAAATAAGTAATTGAATAAGTAGTGGTTAATCAGGGTTAGTGACCAGCTAGTGCCCAATTTCACATAATTATTTAAAGTATAGATGTTTTGTTTTATTTTTAAGGCTTTTAAAATTGTTTTCAAAAATGTTTTTGAAATACCGTGGAAATTTCCCCCTGGTCTTGCATTACAAATGGACACCTACCCACTTAGACTTTCCTTTTAGTCAAATGTTAGTAAACAAATTTCATGCTTGACCCTGTTCTTGCCAGTGTTGCCTCTGCCTACACCCCACTAATATGCAATAGTATACTCTATGATGATATACTATACTATAACATAATATACAGCTTGTGATTGCAACTACGTAAATGAAAAACAAGACAAAATTGCACCCAGAAAAGGAAATCTGCGTAAACCTGCCTTACCTGGTTACCCATCCTGTCATACATTCAGACCCCAAACTGTGGGCAGTAAAGTCAAAGGAGGTGGAGTTTCAATATGCATTAAAGAAATACACACTTCCAGGCTGGTCAAACAGTATGGCCTTTGCAGACACTCAGGTGCAGTTAACCATCAACAAGACCCCTATTCAAATCATAGCTAGCTCACGGGCCCCAAATTAGACTCAAGATGCCCATCC
>NC_056743.1:1246362962-1246377962 GCF_019279795.1 Protopterus annectens
CAGGGGTTTTCCAAAACAAAAATTAAAAAAATTTTGGCCTTTTGTTTATAATAACATACATCCTATTAACTATTATACCTTTCTACATACAGAAAAAATAAATAAAACTTGAAATATTTTTCTCCCTGACTCCCTCCTGCATGAAGACCAGCAAAACACAGTAAAAACACCAGAACTAACAAAGTCATTAAGTAATGACAAATATTTTCAGCATTTTGTATAACCGCAATAGCGCAACAGTCACAACCGCGATGGAACCAGAAACGGCAGCTCAGCAATTCAGTATGGAAACGCTGCATAAGCGCAATAAATGAGTAGATATAGCAGCTGCAGCTATGTTTAAGGCAATTGAATAACACCTGCTGTAGATATTATGTAGACATCTATTTTGTGCTTCCACCCCATGCAGTCAACATCCCTTGCACCTTGCAGTTTGTGATAGAGGAACATTTTGTCTGATACTTACCTGCATTTTTCAGTCTTTCTTTACTTAGCCCCTATCTACGTAGAGCAGCAAAAAGCACATTATTATTATTATTATTAAAAGTATGAAAGTGGCTGCTTTTTGTCCTCTCTCTCACAAACAAAAGAACTCTACAGGCAGCAAATGTACATTAAAAATAGAAGATACAGGAAAAGTGTTCCGTTTCTTCTCACAGTAAAAAAATGTGTCAACTACTGATTCCATCTGCCAACAGGATTAAGCGCTCAGCCAATATTTGTGGTGAACGAACTGAAAGAACAAGTAGTGCTTAAAGTGTTTTTTTTTTTTGTTTTTAATGTGTAGGTTTGCATTTGCTCGAGCACATGTATGCTACAGCACACACAACGTATGCCTATCAGAGTCCCTGACTATATTGTTAATGAACAGTTGCCGTTTTTCAAAACTGGACTACCCAATCTACGAAAATAGATAATATAAATTAGGGTATCAGCATGAAATCAGAAAATGCTGCATGAAGCCAAGTACTTTAACAACGAGTATCTTATTCCACAGGGAAGAAAAACAGAACTGGGCAACAGGTACAAGCCTATTCTTTAAAGAAAGTGTGGGTGGGATCGTTTACTACATCATGAACATTGCCACAAAGAGGTCGGTGGTTCACTGAATAGGAGACAATAGTTTGGTCTGAGGCAAGAAATTAATTTTACAAATGGAATAGGGCCTTTATCATGTCAGGACTGTAAGCCTTCAAAATTAGGCGGAAACACTACTGCTGCTACCGGAAACAAAATAGGATATGTAGGGATTGCGTACAGAAGGAAAAAAAAAGCCGATATGTGGGCAAGGACTAACTGTGATGTCACAAAATGGGAGGCAGTTAACAAGGTGGGAGGCAACATTTATGTTTCGGTCCGAGGAAATCAATCCTTTTTAGAAATGAGCCAGTGCCCCTTTAACAGTAGGTCTCATTGGGGGTCTTTTAGATCTTTACATACCAGATATTGAGGGCACAATTGGATATTTCACAAATAAAAAAAATCAAATAATTATTTTCCAGTTTGCCCTTGCTGAACTATATCCCGAAGAAAAAAAATCTATTTTCTTGTATGTAATGTGAATGTAGTTAAGTGTGGTGTCTTCATACATGTTTTCATCATTCAGAAAATAAACATTTTGTTAACATTTAACTCTCTGCATTATTACAACCCCCCCCACCCTTGTCTGGCTTCATTACTCTAATAGTTTTATCATTACACATTTGCCTGAGTGGCTTAAGTTAAAATTACCCACTTTGCCTCTTTCGTAAATCTTTAATTTCAAAGTTACAAAGCCTTTCAACTAGAACTAACGGCAAGGAAAAGAGGTGGATTAAACACACTGCTTCTCTGTATTAAATTAGATTCAAACACAGAAGTCACATTCTCAAAATATATTGAGATTCCTGATAATTTAATATCAAGTAAAACTGTTTCAGTTTTGGTATGGCAAGTAGGAACAAACGTATAACCCTTACTCAAAAGTTTGGCATGTTCAGTTCCATAATATTTACTAGTATAATTATATAGTTTGTCACCTGCCAAATTCTAAGTAACTTCAGACTGGTAATTTAGTTGAAAAGAAGAATCTAATTCACTCTCCATTCACTGTTGTATCTGGTTCGGAGTCATTGGTTCGTCTGGTAATTCCGGTGGCAAAGAGGAGCCCCTGAATAATTTGCCCGATTCCTCAGACATTCTGACCTTCTCTGAATGTCTCTCTCTGAAGGTGCGTTGTTGAAATCACCAGAATTTGTCGCCTTGTTTCTGTTTCCATGGTTTTCCAAAAGGCCTCTCATTCGTTCTTATTGGTTGGGGATAGGCTTTCCCTTCCAAATACTCGAGTCTGTCTCTTTCCATTTTTTTTTTTAATTCTATTTTCTTATTTATTTTTTAACTCAATTAAAAAAAAAGTTGATTAACTTTTTAATGGGATTTGGTAATGTGAGTTTTATTGGTTTCATTCTCATTAAAGACTGTTTAGAGGAGTCACTGGTCTTAGATTTATTTATGCAGTTTCCTGTAATGTTTAGGTGTTTCAAATGAAAAATAATGGTATTATGCAACTTTTGAGGAAAACTTAACATTTTTTGTCTTTGGGACATTTGCTATTATGATTATCTTTCACAGGGCATAACTGTTTAGATAGTGACTGTCCTGCATACAGCAGAACATATCATAACCCTGTGTCACTGCCATTACTGGATATGCATCGGGAAGCCTATTTTATAATTTGATATTATGTAGTGAATTATCACAATTCCTTAAAACTACTACCTATCATTATGTCTGGATCAAAATTTTCTTTTCAGTTCAAAACTTATGAGACCATGTATTATTGAGTCTTCACACTGTTACAGGGAGGGGGGTGGTAATCACAAGGGTACCTCCATCTTTCGTCTGTGTTACTGAAATCATACAATCTCACATTCTTTTAATGACTACACTTGAGACAATGCAGCTGTGCTCCAATTTGCATGCTATTTCTGAGCATACTGTGTTGTGCTGTGCTTCCTTTTCATTGTCTCTATGCTATAAACGGTGCTGTGTACTTCCTCAGTTAATATGGCACCTTATGTCTAGCATTGATTTTTTTTTCTTATAAGGGCATGCGCAATAACCATTCAAACCACTATAAATCCATATGTAAGCCACTTTTTCTAGTTTTGGCAAGAACCCTACAAACACCCCAACCAACAGTCTTCTACTCATCCTGTGTAGCCCTGTTGCATTTCCGAGGCGTTAGCCACAGGGACACATTTAAGTGATCTGTGAGTGTTATTGAAATAGTGAATTACATATTGGGGTAGCATCCTGACATTCTGCTCTAACCAGTCATGTCAAAGTGAAACAGGAGTGACTGTATTCTGCGATCTCCTAGATCACAAAAATCTGCACTGTGTACTGTTGTGAATGCCTAGATATGCTACATGAAACAGCATGTTCACCACTTGTATTCACAGCTTCATCCATGAATAATATTTGCACAATCCCATGTGAAACAGATTTGCCACAGTATACAGGCCATCTACCATTAGTGTGTCACACCCAGCAACAAGATGTGTGACTGTTTACAATTCTTTTTAAAACCTGCATTTGTCTGATGATCTTCGTGTTTCACTGTTGCAGTTCTGACAGTTGGGATTTCCTGCCGTGAAAGCCCTCGGCAGGCCCAACTACAAGAGGAACTTATTTCGCCTCCCAGGCTGGCAGATGCCTTAACCCGACATCAGTGTACACTGGTATAAAGAGAGCCAGCCTGCATCATCACTTCAGTCTTTTCTTGCCACCAGAGCCAGAAGCAGATTTCTAGTGTGATGGTCGGTCCAGACCAGAAGGACTTCATCAGAAAGATAATTACCTCATTGGGGAACTCCTTTCATTCTTTGACTCATGTTAGATAATGTTAATAATTGCCTTTGCTGTGGTAAACAAATGCCTCATGGAGACTTCCAAATGCTTTGTGTAACTTACTTAGGCCCAGACCACAATGTCCAGAACTGTCATTTCTGTGCTAGGTTTAACACGAACTGTTAGGCATAGAGCAGAGTTTTAAGTTCGTTTTCTAAGGCAGTACTATTGGTGTCTGCTAGTCGTCCTGAACTCAGTGTATCTAAGCACAAAAAAGATGAATGAAATCCTAGGTACACAGACGACATTCACTCACCCCCTGACTCGCCTACCAGACTTATGATTGCTGAGGCAGGTGAGGCACTTTCACAGCCCCCCTCGACCTTTGCTTCAGTGACCTAGACTTCTGTCGAGACCTGTTTGAGGTCGGACATTCTTTCGGTTCCTTTGACTTCTACAGCTCATATCTTCAGCTTATCAGCTGGGTCCGAGACTGCTCAGCAGGCCACGGTTTCTGACGACCGACTGCTAACCAGAGACTCTTCATGGCCTAGGGCCATTCCAGTGCATCTATAATCTAGAGAGTCAGGCGCCAAGACATCGGACGCTCCTAGGCCTAAGACCAAACCCACACCAAAGAAAGGCATTGTGGCAGGGTTTTCGTCTAGGCCTATGGGCTCCCAATTTCAGGGACACCAACAAGATTTGATCATATTGGCTGAAGACCTCATTAACATTGTAAGGTACAGACAGACTTCAGGGAATATTGCCTCGGGGAAAAGAAAGAGATACTTACCCTACCCTGAATTCCTCCCTGATCCACTGGATTCAGAAGAAGAGTCTGATTTAGAGGACTTTGCATTTGAGGAAGGCCCTGCTTACACCTCTTTTGAGGAATCTGAATCAGAAGAAATTCTCCCCTTTGCCTCTCCACCTGAAGACCTCACCTTTGGAAAGACTTTTCATGCTATAAGGCAACATTTTCATTGAGAAGCAGAAGAATACCCACAGGCCAAAAAGAGAGTCAGGGAGTTTGTAGAACTCCCTGAGCACAAACGCTTAGCAATTCCACCTATCCTGGAAGTAGTGGAAGATGTTTTTCAGGAAGCTTCCTTAAATCCTGACTCTTACTCCCTCCTACACACAGAAAGCCTGACCTGTTTACAGGGTCCAGGACTGTCATAAATATCTGTTTAAAAAACAAACTGCTGACGAAGTTGTCACACCTGGCCCCAAGGGGATTAATACCAGTACCTCTAGGAACCCTTTGCCTACTGACAGAAAAAAATTGGGATGTTGATAGATTTGGAAAGAAACTGTACACTTTAGCTACCCTCGCTATTACGGCCCTCAATTGTCAGTGTCATATGATCAAATCCCAGTAAGCCATTCTTGACCAACTAAAACAAAAACTTTCAGGTCTAGAGGATAAAAACCTTTTCTAAGGAACTTTTAGATCTGTGCCATTCCAGTTTTCAGGTGGCAAAACTCCCTTCACTGTGGGTTTGATGCTATGGAAACCTCCTGTAGGGCACTTGTCACTGGCACAGTGATCAGGACACATGCTTGGCTTAGGGAGCAACTCCTCCCATACCAGATAAAAGCTAATTTCTGGATGCTTCCCTTGCCAAAGAATGCCTTTTTGAGGCTAAAGCTGAAGTTGTCCTCAAAAAGATGTAGGACAAGGTAAAATCTATGCAAACAGTAAAGGACTTTCTATATGTGCAACCCCCCCCCCCCCAGTTTCAGCATGAATTTTCTGGCCAAACATTGGTCCTTTCCCACCCATTCTAGGAGCAAACAAGGAACACCTCAGATGGACAGAACTCCCATCCGTAGACCACAGCAACAAAAATCTAAGCAGTGGACCTCAGACTCTCACAGACAAGGGAGATCTAGGACACCTGCCCCTGCCAGAGAGCAGTTGTGACTCTCTACTTCCAGCTCCCCTCCCACAATCCCACCCCAAAGCTAGGATGAGGGCTGTCCTGTTTCTATCAAAACTGGACCCATATTTACCTCAGTTCAGTGGTTTTTAAATATTATTGCCCATGGTTACAGGTTCGCTTTCAGAGAACCCTTAAAATTCTCAGGATACCCAGATGTTCCCCAAAATCAAAAACTCTGGCTCTAGACCAAATTCAAATTTTGTGTTCCCAGAATGCAGTGGAGCCAGTTCCAGAAGATCAAAAATGGAAAGGATTTTACTCAACACTTCCTGGTACTCCGAAAACAATGGTCTTGGTGTCCCATTCTGGACCTGTCCAGCTTAAATCTTTTTTTCAGGGTACTAAAATTCATAATGTTAACCCTGCAGAAACTACTCCCCAAGTTAGCCCCTCAGGCATTCATGGTGTCATTAGACCTAAAAGTCACCTACCTTCACATCCCCATCTCAAAGTCACACAGAAGCTTTCTTCACTTCAGAGCAAGATCCAGTCATGATCAATTTTACAGCTTTGCCTTTTGGACTATCTACTGCACCAGGGGGTTTTACGAGGTGCCTAACTCCTGCCATTGCTTACTGGAGGACCAAAGGGATCCAGATTTGCCCCTACCTGGACAATTGCCTAATACAAGCCTCAGACCTGTCACAGATTCTCAAGGACCTGAAATTTACACAGGACCCCCTAGCCTTTTTGGAGTTCACTCTAAACCTAAAGAAGTCCTTCACTGCACCATCCAAACAGATGGTTTTCATAGGGGCACTCCTGAACTCTTCCCTCGAAAAGGCCTTCCTCCCTCTGAACAAGGTCACCTTTTGACCATCTGGTTTCAGAATGTCAATCCAAAGAGAGGTTTTGCACGTAGGGCAGGTGCAAAAGGCCAAAAAAGTTAGCACAAAGTCGAAAGAGGCCAGCACCAAGAATAACTCTGTTTATTCTGAATGTAAAAAAATCAGACCGATTTCAGCACATTTGCCTTCATCAGTGATTAACATGCAACTAGGAAAGTTATCCATTTATATCTCCAGCATTAATTATCAGTCAATCAATAAAGCATTTAAAGGCACAGTAAAGAAATAATAGTATGCATCCCTATACATCATGAGAAAAAATCATGAAAAAATTTTTTTTGGGAAATGCATTTTAAAAGGTTACAAATGGTCATTAAGACCCAGGGAAAATAAACCCCCCCAACTTAACTATCCACATTTTTTTCTTTTTCATTTAATAAACTGTGCCAACCTAATTTTTGAGATATATCACCCCATATTTTATCAATGATACAAAAGTGGAATATCGCTGATTTGAGTAAATACATGTTTGTAAAGTGCATTGGTCATGCGTTTATACCTGATGTCACCTAAATGTTCCGACATCCTGATTCTAAATGGCCTGGAAGTCTGCCCAACATAAAATGAAGAGCAGGAACAGGTAGGTAAATAGACCACCCAGTCTGTGCTGCAGTTTGCAAAATATTTGATCTTGTGTACAAATTTGGTATTTTTACTGGTAAACTCCTTGGATTTTAACATGTATTTACAAAAAGAGCAATGCCCACAGGGGAATGATCCAGTCAATTTCTCTCCTGTGATGGTTAGTTGATCCTGCATAGGGTCCCGTTCTGCCCTAGATTTGTAATGGTTAAGGTAGGATCCTAATGTTCTACCTTTACGGTATAAGAACTTACATTCATCTGGAAGGAGATTAGATAGTTCCTCATTTGCCATGAGAATGTTCCAATTTTTATTAACTGCATTTCTAATGGCATGAATGTTCCTACCATATGTAGCTGTAAATCTGAGAATATTTTCTGATGGTGATGTTTTTTCATGATATTTCAATAATTCTGTCCTATCCTGCCCCGTGGCCCAGTTGTTGGCTGTTATATGTCCAGGTTTGTAGCCTTTCGCCTTAAACCCGTGTATTAAATCATTTTTGTGATGTTCATAGTCATTCTGGGAGGAGCAAATTCTTTTGATATGAAGGAATTGCGACTTGGAATATTCCTAATGATGTGATCAGGATGTAAGCTCGTAGCTTCAAGAAGACTATTATATTTTGGATATTTTCGGAATACCTGGGTTGTCAGTGTATTATCTGTATTTCCACAAATCTCAACATCTAGAAAATGAATTTGTTGACTGTGCATATTGAGTGTAAATTCAATACCTCACTTATTGTTGAGGTATTGAACAAACTCCAAAAGATATTCTGTATCCGCCCGCCAAACTAACCAACAGTCGTCCAGGTATCGCCGCCAAATATCCATCTCACCCAAAATAATGTTATGCAACTCATATATCAGGAATTCCTCCAAGTATCACATAAAGAGATCTGCATAAATGGGGGCAAAGGATGCCCCCATAGCCGTACCTCGCACCTGCCTATAACATTCCTTCTGAAAATAGAAGATGTTTTTTGTAAGGACATGTTCTGCCATACAGACTAACAATGTATTGAAACAAATATATATATACAAAACATCCATTGTACACATTATCCATCCTGGTTCCAATTGCATATCACTTAGAATTCTAAGGAATTCAGTTGTGTCTTTGATCCTAGACCTAACTATTTTCAGAAGTGGCTGTAAGTACTTGGTAAGAAATTTGATAAGGGTTCCGTAAGTGAGCCCATACCAGGTACTATTGACCTTACCAGGTGGTTTCTGCAAGTTTTTATGAATTTTTGGTAGCAAATAAAGTATCTGTCTCTGAGGATCTTACACTTTAAGATGTGAAACTGATACACTGATAATCCCTTCCTCAACAGCCAATTCCAAGCAGGAATCAATTTCCTTCTTAAAACGGTCAGTCGGATCCAGAGGCATTGGCATATAATGTTTGCCATTCTTAAGTTGTCTGTACGCCTCTGATAAATAATAGTCCATGTCCATAACAAAGACTGCTCCTCCCTTGTCGGCTGGAATAATAACTATGTTGTGGTTATTCCTCAGTTCCCGAAGGGCTATTTGTTCAGCCCCTGACAAGTTGCGACCTAACATACGAGTTTCATAACCATGAAAATGTAGATCTTTGAGAACAGATTTTTGAAATACTGCAACATGTTTATCGATCGGGGGCTGAAAAACATAGTTTTTTAAATCTTAAATCAGTAGATGATGGAGAGTTCTCCTGTTGACCAAAAAACAGTTTTAAATTCAACAGCCGACAAAATGACACAACATCTTTAACCACGCTGTCCTCATCAACATAAAAGCCAGGAACATATGTTAATCCCTTATTAAGGAGTTTAATTGCGGTTTCAGATAGTGCTACACAAGAAATATTCAATACATTTTGACTGTTCAGCTATTTGGGAATCATCATTTGCAGCAATGTTTCCAGATTTTCTACATTTGTAATGTTTTCTCTCACCCCTGTGTGTCCTAACTGAAGGGGCTGCAACGTTTTTCTGTTTCTTATAAGCTGGGGACTCCGGAGCAAGCATTTGTTCCATGTCAGTTACAGAGGACTCCTCCCCTGAGGTACTGCTGTAGTCAGTTTTGTATTTCTTTAATATTGATCTAGGTCTCTTTCTCTTTGGCCTAGCCCTGCTGTGTTCCCCGTCTGAAAAGTTAACATTTTTCCTATATCCAAAAGGTTTGCCTTGCTCATAATCCCTCAAATCTCTTTGAAATTTATGCAATTTTTTGTTTCTAAATTTTTTTTCCATCACAAGTATGTCTTTAGATAGTTTATGAAGACATTCCTGATACTGGGTCTGACCCTCATATACCTTAAATTTCTTCACAAATCTGTTGGGTTTCTATTATATTTGTCTGGATTGAACATTCATAAAAAGAGGACAATATCCTAACAAAAGACATGGTTCCGTCATGCGGTGCTTGTGCCCATTCCTTGTTTAACATATCATCAGGGTTATTAACATAAGGCTGCACCCTTATTCAAAGACATCTAGGGGTTATATTTTTAACAGTGTAAGGTTTAAATAGTTTAAGATGCCAAACTGAACTGCGTAAATTAATCATGCTTTTGGTCAATTTGGGAAAAAAAGGCTCTTACATAGATCATTAGGATCCCTGACTTCACTTTTACTGGTATTAGTATTATCTGTATGAATACCAAACAGCTGAAGATCATTTTGGTCAGCTGATAACCGTTGCAGTATAGTTACCAATTCCAAATTGAATACACCTCAGATTGATGTTAAGAAATGTGAAGCTTATACTTTACGGGGCCAGAAATGAAACTATGTTAAAAAAACATGCCACCCTAACTGCCAAAGAAACGATGCCAGTTGGTTCACTTAAACTATTTGTAGAGAAAAAAAAAATCTCTCTTCTAACCAGGCCCAACCATTCATTTAAACTGTGTACATTATTATGTTTAACACAAAACAATATATGTACATCACCCTGTGACAAACTGAAGCACCATATATAGTTGCAATAGTGTCCCCCGATATAATGATAGTTGTGTTTTACAACAGATTTAACTCAAGCTGTTATATGGACATACATTGTACCATATGTTCAATGTTATCAAGAAAAGCAATCCCTACACACTATTGTGAAGCATATATCTCAAATGCCTGTAAAATATAAGCTGTGTTTGAATTATAGATAATTTCAAGTAGTTTTCCACACACAGCATAAATATGAACAAATCAATCCATCAAAATATTTAGGATTGCCAAAAATGCAAAATATTTCACCATAAATTCACTGTAAATTCCAGTACAGTGTGTCCAAATGGACCTCGTAATTCAAGTGACACAACGACCCTTCATCTCTATTTTTACCATCCCCAAAAGATGTGTACAACAGGTTCAAAAAAGCAGACTATAGCAAGGCCATCAATGTATAAACAGTTCACCATTGGTGTTTATTTAAACTGTCCACATGTCCAAAACACTTGAATGCCACAACGACCCTTCGATCCTGTTGTCGCATACACAATAAGGACAAATATTTAGAGCTAGCCTGAATCCAAAGACTCCTGTACCAGCACAAAACCTTGACTGATCCCAAAGCCACAACTATCCTTCGATCCTGTTGTTGCTAACAACCGCTTCGTCAAGCAGCAGAGCTGGTTGTTTTGATTTTAGAAAAAAAATGCATCTAGTTTACCAATAAGCCAACAGTCACAGTCGAGTTTAATCCAAGTTTGTAAAAGCATGCTAGTTGCTTAGATCCAATCAGGCCCCTTATTGCCAGTGTCCTGAGATAGTGTATAGCGAGTTGGAAAACCAAGCACACAACATATTCAGATATCCCAAGTGCTCTATAAATCCCAACAACCCTAAATCATGTTGTCGTTGATCTTATACAAAGGCAAACGTAAAAAGAGCTTATGTAACTGGCTTAGTACCCAAAACTCACATATATTGCATCACAGGTTACGATTGGTTTCAGAATGTACAGCGCAAAATAATGCACAACAACCAGAGAATTCTTCAGAGATGTTCTTCGTTTTTCACTGTTGCAGTCATCACATTTGGGTTATTTGCCTGCAGGTAGCCCACAGCCGGCCTGAATACCAGAGTCTTCGGATTTCTGTGTTGGATGCTTTCGCTTCTTCCATGACGTCAGGTCATCAGGGGTATAAAACATGCAGCCGACGCCATTACATCAGTCTTTCTTGCCGTGTGGTTCCCGAAGCAGAAGCAGTTCGCTAGTGCCAGTCAGCCGAATCCTGAAATTTTCATTTTCGAATTTCAGACCCAAAGTCTTCAAAAAAGATAAGTACCCCATTGGGGATCCTTTTTTCTTGCTCTAACCGATGTCAGAAAAACTAACAATTGTCTTGCCTGGGAAAACATAGAGATTTTCATTCTTACTGCATCACCTGTTTAGGCCCAGACCACGACGTCCCTCACTCTCGGTCTTGTGCCTTGTTCAACGCCTGAACTATTCGTCATCGGGCTATTTTTGTAGCCTAAATACTTTCGTTCTCAATCTCCGTACTCTGAAATGGCTTTGTTAAACCATCCGACTATCGATCTTCTGAAAAAAGTAAGGATTAAGACAAAGACAGACCGCATAGGTCCAAAACCGCTGACAACACGTACATTAAGCTAGTCGCCAGTCCACTGGTGCTCAGGTGCTTTCACAGCCCCTGATACCCGCTACTACAGCTTCACAGACATCTACTGAGACCCATTTGGAGTCCGGTATGCCGCAAGATGCTTCTTCGACTATGGAACCTGCGGATGTCTCTACCTTGGATGGGTCCAGAGCCGCTGTGCAGGCACTGGCTTCTGGGAGTGTATTCAGGCCTACAGACTTTAATATTAAACCGACAGCATCGTTTCCAACTAGAAGTACCGAATTCCTCAGGCCTAAAACTCGCACTACGCCTAGAAAACTAACGACCAAACCAATGACTTAGGCCCATATGCCTCAAAAACAAATGCTTAGAATGGCTGAAGACCTTATTACCTTAATTAGGGGAAGCCAGCCTTCCCCCTCTAAAAGACCTAGAACCGATTTTCTTTCTGATTCTTCTGATCAGGAATCTGATATCTCTACTCCTCCTGATTACCAGGATTTGCCCTCATCTACTTATGAGGATTCTGATGTGTAGGATTCCATTCCCTCTGAATTCCCTCCAGAAGATTTTTCTTTTATTGAAACTTTGCATACCATTAGGGAGCATTTCCGCTGGGAAAGCCAGGACTATTCTGAGTCCAAAAAGAGACTTAGGGAATTCTTACTCCTGCCTCAACACAGGCCTGTAGCTATCCCTCCTGTTCTGGCTATTGTAGTTGTTTTCTTGGAATCTAGCCTTACTCCAGACACTTTACCTCCAGCTCCCAGAAAACCTGACGGGTACTACAGAGTACCTGACTCTCTCAGGTTCCTCTTTAAGAATCCTACTGCGGATCCAGAAATTATTTCCCAAGGACCAAAAGGCATTAAGGCTACTGCTGCCAAAAACCCTACCCCTTCTGATATAGATTCTAGAGCCTTAGACAGATGGAGTAAGAAGGTTTACACTTCTGCTACTTTGGCCATTAGGGCTCTAAATTGCCAGTTTCATATGTTATCAGCAGCATATTATGGGACTACTTAAACAGAAAATGATGTTTCCTGACTGTGCCGAACACAAAGACTTGCAAGAGTTAATGCATTCTGCAGAACTAGTTGGTAAACACACTTTGCAATGTGGTTTTGATGCTTTAGAAGCATCTTGCAGGGCTGCTGTCACTGGGTCTGTACTTAGAAGGCATGCTTGGCTTAAGGAACAAAACCTGCCAGATCATGTTAAAGCTAAATTACTGGATGCACCCTTTAAACCAAGACCGCGTTTTTGGCAACAAATTAGAGGAAGTCCCCAAAAAGATGGAGGAAAAAGCTAAATCTATGCAAACTGCTAAATATTTTCTACAAGTACAGCCTCCCAGATTCAGTAGGCATTGGACTTCAAAGAACTGGTCCTTTCCACACTCTTCCAGGCATTCTCAGTCCAAACCCAGGAACAGCAGATCTCTAAGACTTCAGTCTCAGGCTACACACAGATCTAAGCAGTGGGGGGCTCCCACTTCCAAAGCAGGGAGTAGTAAGCAACCCCGTATGGAAGAATGGCACAATGACAACCTTAACCCTTCCAAGCCCTGCTCTCAACTACTTGCTCCCTTAGGAGGAAAGCTCGCCCTGCATGCAAAAAGCTGGGAACTCATTACCCAGGACAAATGGGTTTTGAACATAGTTTCCCAAGGATACAGATTCCACTTCCACACACTACCAACCCCAAATAGTTGGCCAGACCTCCCCCAAATCAATGGGCGGAGGCCCAACAGCAGGTTCTCTCCCTTCTCAGTATCAGGGCTATTCAGTCTGTTCCAGCAGAACTAAGGGGACAAGGTGGACAAGGTTTTTATTCAAGACTGTTTCTGGTACCCAGCAAAGAAAACTCCTGGCATCATATCCTGGACCTCTCTATTCTCAACACCTTTCTGGTGGTTCCAAAATTCAGAATGCTAACTCTTCAACAGCTTCTTCCTATGCTAGCCAAGGATGCCTGGCTGGCAACCCTAGACTTTAAAGGAAGCTTACCTGTACATCCCAGTAAGAGAATCCTGCAGACAATACCTACATTTAAGGGAGGGCTTCATGCACTTTCAGTTCTCTGCACTTCCCTTTGGCTTATCTACTGCGCCCAGGGTGTTCACAAAGTGTCTAGCTCCAGCCATTGCATTTTTGCAGGCAGAAAAATATTCAAATTTGCCCATACCTGGATGATTGTCTGATTCATGCAGAAAGTCAGGACTTGTTATTACAACACCTGCCATTTGAAAAGAAACTTCTATCCTCACTAAGGTACACAGTCATTGAAAAGAAATATCACTAAGTACCCTGCCAACAGATTGTATTCCTGGGAGCAAGCTTGAATACAACTTCCCAGATGGAATTCCTTACTCCAGAGATCAAACAGGACAAGCCAAGAACAATACTGATTGTACCAGACTGGCCACTCCAGCACTGGTACCCCCTCTTGCACAGTCTGACACTGCTACAACCATGGCACCTGCCTCAGACCCCTTCCCTGCTGTCCCAGCAGGCGAGCTTCATACCCTGAACCTTGCAGCCTGGCTAATTCCATGAGCTCTCCTCTAGCATTTCAGTAAGCAGGTGCGGGATGTCATTCTGGAGGCAAGGAGGCCTAGTACTAGAAAATCCTATGCTGAAAAGTGGAAAAGATGCTACTCCTGTAGTCAGGCTCACGGGATGGCCACAACGGTGCCTAGCTTATCTCATATTCTAGAATACTTAACAGAAGTGCTCCACTAGTGCCTATCGTTCTCGTCAATTAAGATTCATGTCTCTGCCATTTCAACACATTATAATACTGAGCCATGCCTTTTCTCTCACCTCTTGCTAAAACAATTCCTTAGAGGGGCCAAAAATTTAAGACTCCGCAGGAGAGCTCCCACTCGGCCTTAACTTTGTATTGGAAAATCTCACTCTTCCCCCCCCTTTGAGCCAGCTGCAACAGCAGAGTTGAAATTCCTTTCCTGGAAAACAGCCTTACTTCTAGCCATCACTTCAGCAAGAAGAGTGTCTGAATTACAGGCCCTCTTGGCAGTGGAACCCTTCATTATCTTCCATACGGACAGGGTTTCCCTCAGAACTAATCTTTCCTTTATGCCCAAGATGGTGTCTAGTGTGGCCCTAAACCAGTCCTTTCATTTGCCAACCTTTTTTCCTAATCCACAAAACAAAGGGGAAATGGTAGAGCACTCTCTGGACGTGCACAGA